>NC_056739.1:760633729-760667185 GCF_019279795.1 Protopterus annectens | reverse complement strand
GGGGGTATTGGGAATTTGTTTTTTTCTGTTTAAAGCCCTCATGTAGCATCCCTTGTAGTGTCTGTGATGTTTACCTTGTGGCCCACTGTAGGACATACAATTTCTACAAGCATTGCTATGCTCAGCAAGACATAATTACATAATACCTTTTCCCACTTTATGCATTGCAGACATCTTTAATTAATACAAAACAGGCTATACATACAGTAACATACTGAGTGTTCTACATACCTTGTTATCCTTCCGAACTTCTGTAACTATCTCTCTTACACTGTTTAAACAGTTCTATGGTATGAGCATACGGTTTGAATGTCTGGCAAGTCATCCTTATATATGTCGATACCTGTAACATGTGGTTTCCTGCCGCCAATTGGTGTTCCTGAGTGAATTATTACTTGCACATCAGCTGTGCAGCTGCTCCATTTGCCAATTATGCGGCAACAGTGGGGTATAATTGCATTCTCCACTTGGGCGTTGCCCATTTGCCCTACCTTCGGGGAGACGGCATGTATTGTGTTTTGTTGTGTGTAATTACAACTGCTATGTGTAGAGACATGGATATTTTGGATTCATGTCCCCCGTGGATTGTGTGTGATGGCTAGAGTATGTGGTTCTACATGGGTGTGTACCTGTCATCCCAACCGTCTGATAAGGGACTATTGCAAACAAAACCTGTCACATCGCTGTCTGTTCCATTATACAATGGCTACGATTTCACATGGCGCCTTTAAAAATGTGTCTCTCACAAGGTATGTTAATGCTTCTGCAGATGTAATTGAGTAACTGGATGTTTGTGCTGTAATTACAGTCTGTATTGCTATAGTTTCATGTGTGGGAGATGTAGGTGGGTGTATGTAGCATATACAGGTTTGTGGGGCTTGCATTTCTACATATTCCATATATGTGTGTGGGCTCCTTCCCTAATTAAAGACCTATCAGTTAGTAGACTTTTGTTACGGGCATATACATTGGGCCGTTGTTAATTGGGTTCTATATAGTATGCAGGTGAGGTCGATGCTTCCATACCTCCAGAAATACAGCGATATGTAAAGGAATGTTACTAAATGACAGCTGTCCCGTGTATTTCTGTCCCAGATATTTGCACTCATTGCAGTTGTGTTGGTAACTGAACCTCTTTGGCATGGGTTGCCACCTTTTCAAATGGCCATTGTGGGACACTTGCGGGACACACATCGGTGTTTACAGGCCGACACATACCCAAGGTCAGTACACAGGATAGCACATACTTTTATCCTCAATACATACTTATTGTTGTAGGACTTTGGCTACTTATCATATTGCATGTAACATTTACGTTTCTTACATACTGGCATAACTATTTAATGCAACTATTACATAATATATGGGACATAATAATGTCCTACAATCTCAGACATTTGCCCTTTTTAATGTTTTATGTCAGGACACAACTGACCAGGGAGGGGCTGTCCCTCCTAATGTGGGACAGGTGGTAACCGTATGCCTACGGCTAGCTATAACCACACCTACCGCAATAATCTACCTCTGAGTTGGCACTAACAGACACACGATGCAGACACACACACACACACACACACACACACACACACACACACACACACACACACACACACACACACACACACACACACACACACATTACAGTCACATGGACACGCACACAGTACCCTCAACACACACATACACAGACTACGGCAATCACAAACACAGTTGAACACAGTACCTACGTGGACCGTAACACCAGCAGCAGTAACTAAATGTCCCTTCATATCGTGATAATGTTACTCGCGGTTCTAGTGTTCCGGTACTGTGTTCTTTCGGTCTTTCAGCCTCATGGTTACGCGTGTCGGTATGTGACACATTCCATAGTTGGCGGTATCCTATTTATTTGTACCTCCATGGTTGTGTGCATGTTGTTGACCTATCTATATATTTGCAGATATCGGTGAATCCGTATATATCAACATATATCTCTCTATCGCCCTTTCTATCTGTATTATATATATTTATGTATATATATATATATATATATATATATATATATATATATATATATATATATATATATATATATATATATATATATATATATATATATATATATATATATATATATATATATATATATGTATACATATATATATATCTGACAGAGAGAGTGACAGGCAGAATACACCTTTCATTGTGTACTTGTCGGTGTATACTGTTTCCTGAACTCCGCACGTTTGTGTTTGAACCTGTCACATTACACACCTGCCGTAGGTACATCTTGGCTACCATAGTGTTAGGTGATTGTGTACATGATTGCGTGTTCTATTCCTGGCAGTGGTCGTTTTACCCTTCAGAGCAGGCACTATTAGTACAGGGGTGAATAATGCTGGTTTCACCTGTTCTGGACATCACTGACCATGATCTGCGCAATATTCAGAGAAGCTTAGCCCTGTTTCGCGCATATCCATATAGTCATATTTAAACGACGCTTACCAGCACTGGGCAACGCATATTCCCGCTAATGTGTGCTAAACATGATCTGATGACCTGCATCCGACATGCATTATTCATGCCTTCGGGATTACGTTACATCCCTTGCAGGACGTGGGACCGGGAACATGCACGACGGTCACTGCATTTACCACTTGGGCATCTAGGATTTGTACATGTGTTGTGGCATTTTGTATGTGGACTATACTACGGCTGTTAGTCCATACTGCAATCACATGGGTAACTCAGTTAGTTTACATATGGATAAGTCCTATTAATGGTATGTCCATGTAATGTTTAATGGATGTGCTCCAGCATTAGGTATGTATATCACAGTGAGCCACACATGATAATATGCTACACCTTCAATCAACCGTAGGTTGAGCATGCTGGGGTGACAGATACCTGTCATGGGTACACCCCATGCCTTGACACGAAATACATGATTACATTATGTGGAGCCCCTCATTAACGCACCAGGGAATCCATGCAGAGTGTGTGGAGAACAGTGCTTACACACATGTGATCCCGTGATTGCCTCTGCTCCACTGAGCGACAGTTGGTTACTCGATGTTGTGGTGACAGCAGACACTGTTTGCCTCATTTGGTGTATGGCCTCTGACAATCGGGCGTGTACCTACCGATGTACCTAGGAACCTATACACACAGTACCAACATATGCTGATAGGTGCATGTACTGTTCAGGTGTTGACATTCCTTGTTCCAATAGCTGTTGTGTATACAATGGTTGAGGGCTGCCTATGTAGGATTCACACAGTAGCCCACCTATGCATTACAATTTACAGGTGGTCATGTGTGTGTGCCATCCATTTTACTGTGTGTGCAGGTGGAGAGGTGAGTCAGTCTGTAGGGGCCTACACTGTCAGAGTATGTGTATATACGTTCCCTCTTTGCCAAGGCATAGGCATATTGGGCATGCCTCCGTCTGCCTACTGGGGCTGGCACACGGTGTTCATGGTCTGAATCCCTCTGTGCCTGTGATGGCCTTGGCAATTGCGGTGGGCTATGAGGGCCTTCACCATTTTGTCCCTGCTGCAGCTGTTTCCACAGGATCATATTATGTAGCATGGCACATACTATGAAGATGTGGGTACATGTGCCTGGAGAGTACTGCAAGGCTCCACCAGATGTGTCCAAGCAATGGAACCGTGATTTCAGCATCCCAAACACACGCTCTATGATGATTCTGGTTTGTGCATGTGCCTCATTATGGCGTTCTTGCATGAGTGTGTGTGCATTTCTGATGGGAGTCATCATCCACGGCTCCAGTGCATAGCCAGCATCCCTCACAAGGTGGCCATGTGGGATGTCCCCCCTGACAAATACCTGATATAGCTGTGAGGCATGCCAGATATGGGAGTCATGGTAGCTTCCAGGGCTGCCAGCACACACATCCATGATTATGCCCTGGGCATTGCACACGACCTGGCAGTTGATGGAGTGGAATCCCTTGTGGTTTATGTAGTGCCTACCATGCTCACCGGGTGGTGACTTGATTTGTATGTGCGTGCAGTCTATCACACGCAGTACCTCCGGGTAGTGTGCCACATGATGGAAGTGACGCATATTGCTGGCCAACTCCTCCTGAGTTCGGGGGAAGTATATATGCTCATTGGCATGTGGTAACATGGCATCCAGGAACTGGTGTAGTACCCTGGATGCTGATGCCTGTGAGATCCCCATATCTCCAGTTGGCCTTTGAAAGGTACCTGTGGCTAGTATTCGCAAGCTTACACATACCTTTGTGTCCACTGGGATGGGTTCCCCTCTGTTGTTTCTGGATCTCAGGCGTGGCCGGCACAGCTCAACTATTTGCTGTAAGATGTCCCTGTCCACCCTGTAATGCTCTACTATCTCCAGATCATGTAGCCCCTGGTAGGTTACCCTTGGTCTGAACACTCTTCTCCTCCTCCTCCTGGGCCTGCGGTGGTTGTCAGTATCATCCTCCACAACACGGTCAGTCTCTAACACATGGTGATGAATCACAGCTATTGCAGCTCCCAACATGTACATTTTAAAAGTTCCTTGTGTGTTTACACCTATGGTGCAGTGTTTGGGAATACACAGGTGTGTGTAGGGTGCTTTCACACTTTATACTATTGTGCTGGGAACACCGATGATGTCATAGGGTGTGTATGTACGATCATAGCTACAGGGTATCTTATGTGTTTTATTACAGGAACTACTATTGTGGTGCCTTTGGTGTTGAATTACATTTGGCTGCTGTGGATTACCTCTTGCCCTTCCCTTTACATTTCTTCATGTTTCACCTACCATTTTCTGGCATGCATCCAGCAGCCTGCTTTCATTTGTACTTTCCTAGACCTGGCTTATCTTGCATAATGTGTTCTATTGCCGGTCTACTGTAGGTTTGCTTTGCTCTGCTATGACAGTTCTCCTTTCTTTGCAATCCGACACCTCCCCTATCCTGTTTTGCAGGTCTCTGCGAGCAGACTTGTCAGCTGCCGTTGATCGGCCGCTGTGAGTTAATAGGTGTTAATTTCTCAGTTGTACTCCAATTACCGTACTGCGGCATTTCCTTTTTTTCTTCCCCTGACCTTCCTGTTTGTGCTATGGTATGTGGCGCATGCATCCGCTTACCGGGTTTCGGGCACGTTTTCATCCCCGTACACATGCGCATTCGGGCACCATATGTGCTCTCAGCTAAACGATGCTATACCTACCTCCCCACCCCTGTCCTGCAGCTTTGCTTAGCAACGGCCAGGCCAGATTTGCATTGCTCCAATGTGCTTACAGCTACGGTGGCACACCCCACTGCTGATGTCATGTATACCTCTGAGCCACTCCTCGATGTTGTAGCGCTGCGCCGTATGGTACATCCTTAATCCGGCGGGACGTTTGCGATTCAGTATTACTTGCCTCATTTGCATGGCATTGATTACTAATTCATAGTTACCGCACCATACACTGTCACAGACCCTTAGCAAGCCTTGCGGCTTGGTTGTGGTGTACCATGCATACCATTGCGTATTATGGTGAAATCCTGATTTGTATTACATTGCGATTTTATGACATTTGTATATATTTTCTTTGTGTTCCCATTTGCACACACATGCCCTGCAGTTGTACTTTGCATTACTGTGGACATGACATTAAATGTTATTTTTTAGGTGTTGTGCATCTTTTCTTATGCCATGGGCTGTATATTTAGCCATTGGCATATGTTAACTTTGTAATACATGAGTCTGGTCCACTTTCATAGCTCCGATGTTCTGTTTGGAAAAATGTAAATCGTGTTTTTTGGTTTACATTTCCGTGGGCTTACGCTACGCCTGCACCGTTTCATGAATCGCTATGTACCTTCATTTGCATGGTGTGGCACTGCACATGGGGTGATTAGCATACCTAAGCCGAGGGCTGCAAAGTTCTGGCGTACGCCGGTAGTGCACGTGGAATTGGATCATACCTGAATCGCTCGGCGGCCATATTTGGCGTTATACCACCTACGGTACGCCTTCGCCTGGCACAAGCTTCATGAATCCCAGGGTCACTTTTTTTTCTGAAATGATTTACAGTCTAAGCCTTAATAATGGTAAAACTGATAAAAGTTACTTGCGGATGACTCACAATATGGTTAGGCAATACAAAAGCATTTTGGCAGCTTCATAAGCAGAACATTAAGCTTACATAGTTTGTGTGGTAACAGCATAAGGAATCAAGCAGGTAAAATTGATGTATTTTCTTTATTCATTTTCCCTTCAAGAGTGTAATGTGTCATTCTCTTAGATTGTTACTGCTATTAAAGAATCACTGTAGTATCAAAGCACGGTAGAGTTATTATTCTATTAATGATGCATGTTACCCTTTCATGTCTCCTGTGAATATTTTACTCACATAGATCATTTAGGCTAGTGGTTGTCATCACTACTGTTTTTTCTTAAAGGCATGTGTGAAAAAATCCTCGGCACTCGCTGTAGGTACCATTCCAAAAGTCATTTTGTTTAACTAAATATGCAATATATAAAACTAATAAAGTTATAAAAACTTAAACCACAACTTAAAACATAAACCCACAGAGAATGCCAAGGATTTTTTCCTCACTGGATTGGTTTATGAGTTCGTATTACTTATGTTTTTTTCCTTAAAGGTACCTTGCCTTGTCTTTAATATCATTAATGTACAGATCTCTCACATTGTAAAGGTTTGGAGCACTTTGGGGATTATTTCTGGGAAATGAGCAGGGACAGACTTGCAACAAACACATATTACTTGGCCTCCATGTATTTCATTGAGACATGTTGATACACTTATTAACACAAAGAAAACTAATTGTCAGACTCATGATTTGTATAACCCTGCCCTTGTCTTGAGTAAGCAAAAGTGTCCCAAAGATGTGTAGCACTTCCCAAAGTGATGATCCTTTGTAGACCTTGTTTCATTCTATATTCATGTTTGGTGGTGTTGCAGAGGATGATACTTCTATACTACTAGACACTTGAACAGTGGATGTGTTTACATCCAGCAATGAAGATATGAGCTGTTGCACTAAGGGAGATACTTAATGTAATCATGATGCAAGCAAACATTTTGCAAATGTGATGTAATGATATAGTACAAAATGTTGAAAAAAATCAACTGACACAGCTTATATAATTAAAATTTAGTGCGTGTGTGAAATGCCCCAGTTGCTATATACTGGTGGCTACAGAGAACTCATGGTGGTGGGTAGGAATACCAGACTTGACCCTTGTACCTTAGCTACAGGTGGCAAAGGCCTGAATTCCCTACCCACCACCATCTGTAAAACATTTGCAGATTTTTGCCTCATATTTGTTCTTTTCTGTTATTCCTCATAAAATCTGTGGTTTCTATATTTTTGTTACACAGTCAGTGGTGCAGGGGTAGCATTGTTGCCTAACAAATACAACTTCTTTGTTTTGATTCTTGGCTGGGGTGCCTTCTCTGTGGAGTCTGCATGTTCTGTTCTGTTCTTCATAAAATCTGTGGTTTCTGCATTTTGGTTACACAGTCAGTGGTGCAGGGGTAGCATTGGTACCTGACAAGTACAGCTTCTTTGGTTTGAGGCTCGGCTGGGGTGCCTTCTGTGTGGAGTCTGCATGTCCTCTCATCTTACAAGGACATGTGTCTGGAGTGTTTCTCCCTGGGCCTGTGCTGAAAATTGTCTTTTGTTCCAAGTTGGACTTTCTTACAAAGACATGTGTCTGGAGTGTTTCTCCCTGGGCCTGTGCTGAAAATTTACTTTTGTTCCATGTCGGACTTTCTTACAAAGACATGTGTCTGGAGTGTTTCTCCCTGGGCTTGTGCTGAAAATTGGCTTTTGTTCCAAGTTGGACTTTCCTGGTTAACAAATGTTAAATAAATAAAAATGACAGGCATTTGAATTTCAGACTTCATATTCTTCAGAAAGAACATGGTAATATAAAACCTTTTATTATAGCAATTTTCTAAGTTTATAAGATGGATATTTGAAATTTGTCCTATTTTTTGGACTGTATTCCACCATTATTGGCTTCGTTCAAGTTTTTTGTGCTAAGGTTGAGAGCTATGGTGAGAACTGAATTCACTGAATATGTTTGGGGCCTGTATTCCCCCATTACAGGCTCCGTCCAGGTGTTTTTTTTCTAAGAGGTTGAGAGCTATGGTGAGAACTGAATTCACTAAGTGGTAGCCATTTAAGTTTCAGTCTTCCTCTCTTTCACAAAACAGCTGATTTAGCATAGTGGTATGTTGCTTTGACTGTTTTGCTCAGGATTCTGGGTTCAATACTTGGCAATAAAATGTATGGTGGTAACATGGCATTTTATTCTAGCAACTTTCCAGCATTATACAAGCAATGTTTAAAATGTGTCCCTGGTTTTTGGGCTTTTGCCCCCCCCCCAATAAATGTTGGTGTTTTCCAGATTTTTTGTGCTGCAAAGTTCAGATATACAGCTGAGTGTTGAGCAGATTTTTCAAGGAGCTGAGAGCTGCAGGGGAACAAAAGTTTAGTGCTGCATATGGTGAATCAGCTTGTATTGTTAATAGCATAAGAGGTAGTGTACTTGCTTTTGATGCAGAAGGCGGTGGGTTCTACTCCCTATGTAAATGCATTGCTGATACTGCATTGTATTGTAAGGGGGGTGGATGCTGAAGTCCTTTCTGGCAATGATGCCTAGTAACTATGAACTTGTTATCAGTTTGCCATCTATTCCCTATTGCAATATTACTAGTTTATCATTTTTTTAATGCAACATAGGCAATTTATTCCTCAAGGGCAACAGGCACTTTATTTGTAGATGAAACAATGAAATATAAAATCGTTTGCTAGTGGCAACCTCTTCATTAGTTACAGATTTCTTTAATGTGGAATTATTTAGATGACTTTTACTTCTTCAGAGATTGTGCATATTTACTGATACTGGTAGACTGCAGAAGTTTGAGTAGACTTTTATGATGGAAATGTTATGAATTGGTCAGTTTTGTCATTATTGGTGCATGCATTTTGTTTCATTGTTTACTGGAAAAATGTTCTGAATTGGGCAGTTTTGTCATTATTGGTGCAGGCATGTTCTTTCATTGTTTACTGGAAAAATGTTCAAAACAATTTGAAATTTAAAACGCCCTCTAACAACTGTACTGTATCGTACAAGGAATATAATTTAATACAATCAGGAAAGTGCAACAAAGAGCATGTGTATGTTTGGTGTGCAAGGGGCCTATAATTTTAACACAGCCTAAAGTTAATCTTTATCTGCCACTGGCAAAATGCATTTCTTTGAATGTGGGTTTCAATGCTGTTTCAATGAATGTGAGTTTCAAGGGCAGGGAAGTTTTAATGCTAAGTCTGTTTTCATTGTGAGACTGCATTGCTTTGTTTAGCAGATGTCTTAGTGTTTGCGCTGTAAAATGCAAAATAAAACTTTCAAATGAAGTCCAAATCATTGTAGAAGTAAAGCAGTATGCACATTAGTGTTTATGGTAAATAGGGTGAAATAGCCAAGTAATGGTTCATTGGAATGGCTGCAGGGGAGAGGCTCCATTCAACTATGATTTTGTGAGGGGGAAGGGCGGCAAACTCAAAGGCTGAACCAAACCTCTTAACTGTCCAGATTTTCACAGAATGAATATATTTTTGCTTCTTATTTTTGGCTTGTTCCTCATAATATATGTGGTTTTCTGGCAAATCATTTAGGAATTAAGTCACTAATTAATGACAGACACTGAGTTTCAGACTTCATAACCTTCAGAAAAATGCATGCTAAAGCAAGACCTGGTCTATTCTATCAACTGTCTCAGTTTATACAAGAGCAATTTTTAGTACCGTTTATATGTTTCCCCAATACATTTGGCCTTGTCCTGATTTCCTGCATTAACAGGTTGAGAGGTACATGCAAATAAATTGCTTTTATAGAATTAGGCATATCCAAACGTCTCAACTGTTCCCGATTTTGGCTCAAAATGTTGCTCTTCCACTAATGATGGCTCCGCAAAATGGCAATTTTGGAAGAAAACGTGGAGGGTTTACAATTAATAAATAAATAACTGTAATAATCAGAGTTATAAATTACTTTTATTTCAGAAATGCATGCAGATTCTTTTATTTTGTCAGCTGCTCAAGTTAGCAGTACTAATATTAAAAAAGTGTCCCTTCTTTGACAGGTTCCCAGCTGTATTGTGCGACTATTTTATATTTTTGCATCACATTTTTGTTCCATTTTTCATAAAATTGCGTTTTTTGGCAAATTAGTGGCAAATCATTAAAGACTGAAGTAAGAAAATAATGACAGACATTTGAGTTTCAGATGTCATACCCTTCAGAAAATTCATACTAATTCGAGACCTACTATTCTATTATCTTTCTAAGTTTATAATCTGAATATTTATAAATTGTCATTTTTGGGCCTCTGTCCCACTTCTATGTATGGCTTTGTCCAGATGTCTTGCTCTGAGGTTGAGAGGTATGATAAATGTGTCAGGGCCATCACAGTCAGCCAGAGATATTTCAAATTGTGACATACTTGTTGCACCCCACTCCCCCATGTAATGACTCTGGATGTGTCCAAGCAAGGCAAGGAGCAGTTATGCATTGTAAATGTGGAGAGTGTCCCCCCATCCAAGGTAGACACAAGCACTACAGTGGCTTTTCATCTGTCCTTGATTTTGCAGAATGTTCTGGTTTCTGTCATATTTTTATACTGTTGATTTATGCTTATTATTATTCAGATAGTGCCTGTTGCTCTGTGTTTAAGTAGCAATGCTTTAATGACCATCAGGTAAGCTTGTCTGAGATTATAAGATGCAAGTAAGCTTTAATAAGCATACTGCTAAAGAACTGTGAACATTGAAAGCCTTTCTCTTGTTGCCATGCAGAGAATACTTGCATAACTAGATAACGTAGAAGCCTTGGGTATTGAAATGCATATGACAGTATTTGTAATAAAGAACAGGATTACATTATTTTAAGAAGCTCATTACATTTGTTGGAGACTTGCAGTCATCTTTGCAGGCTTTACCTGTAAATTAAACAGAATGCCAATCTATCGTGTGTGGTCCATAACCTGTGCAGGAATCCTTTAAGCAATGTATCTTGTGCTTGTTTCTTGTTTGCTTTTCATTTTTTACTTTGATCATGTTTTCCCCATGAAACAAGTAGATAGTTGTTATCAGGCAGCAGGTCTTTTTTGGATAAGAAACATTTTTACAAGTGGGGGTATTACAGAGATTGCTACTTTCAGACTTCAGCATGTTACCCGGTACTTTAATAAAAGCTGACTACAAATTCTAATTAGAACTGCAGTGGAAGGAAAAGTGGTTTGAGTTGAGTGCTGCTTGTTTTTCTTATACTTGATTTTGACTGGCATTCCAGTAATGTATTTAAAAAGTAATTTATTTTTTCATGCCTCACAATCTTTTTGTTTCCATCTAGATATTAAGTAAGCTGTTATGCAGCCAATGAATTAAAATATTTTTTTCTTCTACACTTCATTTTCACTTGACTGGACTCTCATAATGACGGTTTGGCACCCAAGGCAGCGTATTTAATTAAAGTTATAGTTTTTGTGGTTTTGAGCATAGCTCCTCCCCTTTCTAGTTGCCCGCACCCCTTCCCATTGACCACATCCATTCAGCTGTCTCCTGCAGCCCTCCTTTGATTTGAGGTCACCAGCCACCACTGGAGTCCAGTATGTCAGCACCCCCCTCATTGCCATCTTGGGTCAAAGCACTTGGGTTGTCAGTTGGGTCCTTGGCCACTTTGCAGGCCTTGGCTTCCATCTCCTGCAGCAGGTCTTCAGAGTGGGAGAGTGGAATCACCTGGGTTAGAGAAGAGTTATCAGTAGATTAAGCTCAGGCAGTGCCACATACATTCAGCCTAGTCCCAGCACATTCGATGCCACAGCCAAACCCAAGCCTAAGGCTAAGATTAAAAAGACTGCTTCTGGCTTGGCTCAACCTAGGTATTCAGGCTCCCAACCCCAATAGACCCACTAGCAGGATCTACTCAGACCGGCTGAGGATCTCATTCAAAATATGAGATCAGAGCAGCACAGACTTGCTAGAACCCTGCTACAGGATCATCTCCTGGGGAAGGAAAGAGGGACGCTTTTCAAGATTCTGCTGACTCCTATGACTCTGATGAGGATGACTTAGCATATGTTGACCAAACGTCTACTGGTTCATATGCTGATTCAGAGTCTAATGATAATTTTCCCCAGCTTCACCACTTGAGGATTTCAGCTTTGGGAAGACAGTCAATAAAATGAGGGAGTTTTTTCCACTATGAATATCAGGACAACCCTCATTCTAGAAAGAGGGATAGATAATTTTTTAACACTCCCTGAGGATAAACTCATGGCCATTCCACCGGTACTAGAGGTAGTGGATGATGTCATATTTGACACTTCCTTGTGGCCTGACTTACAACCACCTGCACCCAGGAAACCAGCCCAATTTGTAGGGTTCAGGATGAGTCCTATAAGCACCTGTTTAGGAATCCTGTGGTCAATCCTCTGGTACTGACACAGGGTCCCAAGGTAGCTAAGGGCAGCATTTGTAGAAATTCCTTACCAAATAAGAAGGAAAGTAGGACTTTTGATAGAACTAGCAAAAAAAGTTTACACTTCTGCCACCCCAAGCCATGAGAACTCTCAATTGCCAGTTCTGTATAATTATGTTCCAGGAAACTCCTCTGGACCAAATGAAGGAAAAACTGGAGGGAATAAAGGATAAAATTATCTCAGAAAGAATTTATGAATCTCTGCAACTCTTGGTCCCAGGTTTCTAAGCATTCCTTGTAATGTGATTTTGAATCCTTAGCAACATCAAGCAGGGTGGCCACTTCAGATTCAATAATTCATATGCATGCATGGTTAGCAGGGATATCCCATCCCAGAGCATGTTAAGTCTGAACTCCTAGATGCACCTCTGGACAAGGAGTTTTTGTTTCGACTTAAGGCTGAAGCTAACTTCAAAAAACTGGATAATAAGGCTAAATGTATGCAGACTGTCAAAGACTTTTTGTGGATTCAGCCTCAAATTTGCAGAAAATATACCACTGAGCTCAAGTCCTATCCTTCCTCTCAATCCAGACAAATAAATAGAAAGATCAAAAGGCACAGACAACAGAAACTTCAAAAAAGATGGCAAGATGACAAAGCTACTAGGCCTAGTGGGTCCTGGCTCCTGAGGCCCATCAGGGAGCAGACATAACTCTGCTGGCTACCTCCCTTTTCCCATTCACAAAAGTCCCACACCAACCCTTTCTTTCTGTTCTATCTGGCTTCTTCAAAACTGGGGGAAGTCTTTCTATATTCTACAAAGAATGTTCAGGTATTAGTCAAGATAAGTTGGTATTAAAATGTAATCAAAACAGGCTTCAAGCTGCAGTTGGCCTCTCTCCCAAATCAACAGTATTCCTACCACTCCAAAAGGTTAACTCTGAGAGGCTATAACTCAAGTGTGTCTGTTGTTAGATCAAGGACTCACCAAGCCAATTACTATAATGGAAAGAGAGACAAGATATTAGCACTTCACTTCCAAGAAAAGAAGGAACCTGGAGGCCTGTCTTGAACCTTTCAAGATTAAACAGGTTTGTTCTAGTCCCCAAGTTCAAAATGTTAACCTTTCAAAAGCCTCTGCTGATGTTATCCTTGTTCATGGTCACTTAAGATGTAAAAGATGCATAACTCTCCATTCCCATAGCAAAAGCCCATAGGAGGTATCTTTACTTCAGAATAGGTGGGAAACTCTATACATTCTGTACTCTGCCCATTAGCTTGTCTACTGTACCCATAGGTTTTACCAAAGCTGACCCCAGTAATTGCCTTCTGCAGGACAAAGGGCATTCAAATATGTCTGTTTGCCCTTCCCCTAACCAATAGCTTACACTGTATATACCAGTTACTTCACCTCCCTGAGTCCTTGGTGTCTGCATTCCGTACATGAAAAAAAAAACTGTTCTGCTTGTTCATAGGTGTGTACTAGGTCAATGGCCCTAGAGCCTTTACAAGCCTGGCCCATAGAAGTGCCCTGGCATCATGCCACTGTTAGTTCCCAGTGCCTCTATCAAGTAGAACCACTGGAGTGATCCCCAGGGTGAACTTTCTATTTCCCATCCACTCATCAAGATTTCTCTTGAAAAGGGTCAGTGAGGTGCTCTGCTTGCCATGCATGGGAAGTCTATTCCAAAGCATGGGCTGTCTCAGAGTTATGAACCTGTACCTCCAGCATGTTCTGTTGATTGTGGTAATGAGGCTGAGGTCCCTGGAGAGTGTGGTGTGGAGGGATTGGGATTTCTTTAGGTGTAACATTTCTAACAGGGCTGGGTCAGACATGGCTTTGTAAGTCAAGCAGAGATCGCCTCTTAATAGACAATATGAGACAGAGAAAAGCTGGAGTTTTTAGAGTCTGTCCATGTAGGGCATGTGTTTAAGGGGGTCTATATTACAAGACAGAAAGAGCAGAACTGAACACCTAAAGAGTGAAAAAAAAATGAACCTCGAATGGCTGTTTGTCAGATCACGGTACTGTGAAGATTGGAATATTTGCCCTTTCCTCAATGTAGTGCAATCTTGGAGTTGGAATATATATTTAGTGGGGGGGGGGTGCAGCCCCCCACAATAGCAAGTTCGAAGTTCCACTTATTTCGCTCTTTAGGTGTTTGCAGTTTTGATATTTTGGTCTTTTAATATAGACCCAGTTTAAGGCTTAGGATCCTCTTTCTGAGGTACTTTTGTGGCCTTTCCAGCTGTTGCAGGTGTTTAGTGAGGTACATGCCAAATGCGGCATTATACTCAATGATTGGTCTAATGAGGGAAGAGTAGAGAGAGATGATGATGTCTTTCTTCCTGGATGCAAAACCCTTGGTAATGAGATGTACCACATAGAAGGACTGTGACCACAGTGGCAATATGATAGTCAAAGGAGAGGTTGGTTTCAACCTGTGTCCTAGATCTCTTATAACACCTTCAGTGTTCAGTGGGCTAGCATCAATGTGGTAATTGGTGGGAACTGAGTTTTTCCCAAAGAGAATGACAATGCATTTTTTGGCATTAAGCTTAAGGCCCTGGTTTTAACACAAGTTGCTGGTCTCAGTAAGACCTTTATGTAGGATGTCTACACCACTTGGGGAGTTAATAATGGTTCCCAGCTTGCAATCATCAGTGAACTTGGTCAGCCAGAGTCCCTCCATGTCATGACTGGTCAGCTGTCTGAGTTGGAGTCTGCTACTTTCACATTGTGGTTCTATCTGTGAGCCACTTTGCAACCCATCTAGTGATATAGGGGTTGATGCCTATTTTGGTGAGTCTATTAATAATTCCTGAGTGGGAATGGTATCAAAGGCCTTGGCCAGATCGAGGTAGGCTGCATGAACTGCCTTGCCCTCATGCGGAGCTCTGGTGACTCACTCAAAGAAGTCAACCAGGTTGAGCAGGCATGATCTACCCTTCACAAAACCAAATTGCATGGGATCCAGAGTTTGGAGGTTCTCTATATCCTTGTTAATTAGGTCGATGATGATGCGCTCCACATCTCCAACCAGTGCCTCCTTGTTAATCACCCTGTACCAGCCATAAACTCATCGCTCTCTTTAGTAACTGACATAAGGCTGGGATGCCGCAGCTATTTTAATAAAGAAACTTTTACTTCCAATCTTCTCCAGTTCAGCTCGGCTCCACTTAAACCTTCTCCCCTTGATGAAGCAGTAGACACATTTATTTCAATTGTTCTATATATCCTGGCAGTGCAAGCACCATTAGAAATGGAAAGAGTTAAAAACAAACTAGCCCCCTGGTTAACTAAACAAACAAAGCAACTCATGCAACTTAGAGATAAAGCCTGGAAGTTACACCTACAAGCCAAGTCTCAAATATCCTTGTAACAGTATAGGCAGTTAAGGAACAGTAGCAAACAATGCATAAAACAGGATGAAAAGCTTGTTAGAGCAACACCCACACTTCATCATCAAACATAGCAAAAGACTTCTAGATATCAATAAACAAATTGCTCAGTCCTGGAAAAATGTATTAGAAAGGTAGACTTTATAAAAGTACAAGAGGTGCATAAAGGTGCATGGGAGTACCCTCCATCTTCTCCATTCCCTGCTCCTTAAACTTAAACCTTGCTCTCCTTCAACAGATGGTCTCCCTCCACTCTTTCTCCAGCTATCTGCCAACTCCTTAGCCCTTCCTATCTCTATTCTCATCAATTGCTCCATTACTGAAGCCAAAGTCCCAACCATATGGAAAAAGTTCTACACCCTACCCATCCATAAAGGAGGCAGCTCTACTGAACTATCCAACTTTAGGCCCATAACAATTCTATCACCCCTCTCTAAGATCTTGGAAAAATGTGTACACAAACATATCCTACAATACCTCATACAAGAGAACCTAATCACCCCACCCAACATGGCTTTCACCCTGATCATAGTACCTCTACTGCTCTCGACTCCTTCATAAACACCATCTCACAAGCCAGAGACCAGAATGAACTAGTCTCTTGACTCTTTCTTGACCTCTAAAACATTCAATACTGTCTCCCACCCCCTCCTCTTAGATAAACTCTCTGAACTAAACCTATCCACCCCTACTATCTCCTGGTTCCTAGTTACCTCAGCAATCATTTCCAATCTGTTAAATGGCTCTCTTATATCCCCCAGACTCCCTATAAAGATGGGAGTACCCCAAGGTTCAATATTGGGCCCACTGCTGTTTAATATTTTTACTAATTGACTATCTACCTCTACCCCACAGTCATCACTAGTACAATATGCCGATGACTCCACAGTCATCACCACTGCTGATACCCTCCCCGAGCTCCACACTACAACACAGAACTCCTTCTTATAGGTTAATAGATTCATAGCTATGTACTAGGCTAATGGCTCTGGAGCCTTTACAAGCCTAGCCCATAGAGGTGCCCTGGCATTGTGCTGCTCAACGTTAGTTCCCAGTGCCTCTATCAAGTAGAGCCACTGGAGTGATCCCCGGGGTGAATTTTCTATTTCCCATCCACTCATCAAGATTTCTCTTGAAGAGGACCAGTGAGATGCTCTGCTTGACATGTATGGGAAGTCTATTCCAGAGCATGGACGGTCTCTGGGTTATGAACCCTATTATCTATTGAAAATTGGCTCAACCAAAACCATCTAATCTTAAACCCAATGAATAAGCTCAGGATCCACCAATAAGTGCCACACGTTCGAAAAAAAGCCGGTTTATTATAACAAACATAAAATGAGGACGAACAGTACTACTCAACAAAACAGAACATATATTGTTACTGTTTGACAATTTGTATTTGACATATTTAAGATATTATTATATGTATACAGTGATATGATCAATTAGCACACAGCTTTAAGGGATAGGAAAGTTTTTTGATATATTTTTTTATATATTTTTGATATTCACTGTAGCACCTTGTTAGAAGATATATTACATATTACAAATTATAAAATATAGACATACAACATAGATTATTTATTAGTATGGTTCCAGTATATTATGTGATAGATTTTAAATATATCAGCAGAGAAATACACTGTGAATATTTATGTGATTTAAAACTTGTCAGTAAGAGTTAAAATATTATAGCGCTACACACTACAGCGCAAATATCTCTTTAAGAATTTGAATTTTATTTGGCGCCAAATAGGTTTTATAAACTGGTTGCTAGCATTTGTTATTCAGTTCTGAAGAAGCCCAGCTGTTATGGGTGAAAGGGCTTAACTTGTGAAATATCCAATATATGTTCCATTTTGTTGAGTAGTACTGTTCGTCTTCATTTTATGTTTGTTATAATAAACCGGCTTTTTTTCGAACGTGTGGCACTTATTGGTGGATCCTGAGCTTATTCATTGGAATTGTTATCTCCAGGACTATTCAGTTGCTAATCTTAAACCCAAAGGAAACCAAACTCTTACTCTTCGTACCAAAAACTATGACCCATCTGAAACCATCCTTCTCCTTCATGTCCCATAATAACACACCCATCACAGTGGAAAACCATACCAAATTACTTGGGGTCATTATTGATGGCCAGCTAAAATTTGACCTGCATGTACAAAGTAACATTAAGAAACCCCCCCAAAAACTTGGACTCCTTTATAGAAACAAAAACTTTCTTTCCAGCAAAGCTAAGACAGCCCTATCACATGCTTACCTATTACTAACCCTTCTCTATTGCTCTCAAGTAATTACCAACTTACAAACCTCACTTATATCTAAACTAGTGTCCACTTACAACAAGGTAGCTAAATTTGCTGCTGAACTACCATACTCCTCTCATCACTGCTTAGCACTCAGAAAACTGAACTGGTTAGAATTCCCCCATAACCTTCTCCTCTCTCATTTTCAGATAATTCATTCTATTCTGTACCAATCCACCTTCTGCCCCAGCATCACATTTATTATCTCCTCCTACACACCAGCAAGAACCCTTTGGAGCTCTGAATAACATCTCCTTTCCATACACAAACCTAAGAGCAACATTGGTAAAAACCTTTACAGCTATTCCCCTGCTGAGAGCTGGAATAAACTTCCACTTAACATCCGACACATTAGATCCAAACACCAATGCAGAAAGGCAGTAAAAAAAATCAT
The DNA here is from genome assembly GCF_019279795.1 of Protopterus annectens. Lineage (NCBI taxonomy): Eukaryota > Metazoa > Chordata > Ceratodontiformes > Protopteridae > Protopterus > Protopterus annectens. The sequence continues at coordinate 760,648,619 of NC_056739.1, read as the reverse complement.
GTAAGCAATAATAGACTATGTCATTTTTATCTCCCTTCTGACTGACCCATCTTCTCCCTGCCACCAAGCCTCTCCCCTTTGTCCCACACCTGTGTAATCCCAAATTCCATCCTAATTTACTATATTTCAGCTCAGCCCTCCTACATTCCTATCCCTCTACCTTATACCTACATTCTTGTGGAATCTTTCTTACCTGACCACTTCTCTCACATTGTGGGCTATTGTAAACTCTAAGCATGTAAAAGAGTATTCATTTACCCTACTCTGCTCTGTAGCTACTGTACTTTGTCCTGTCTTGAATGTTACTTTTTAATTATTCTACTCTTTAGATGACTAAGAATAGAAATGTTTACTTATTTACCCTACTCTGCACTGTACCTACTGTACATTGCCTTGACTTAAATGCAAATTTTATCTGTTCTAGTTTTTACTCTGCACTGTACCTGCTGTGCTTGCTGATTTTTAGAGTCTAATTGCTACTCATGTTAAGCCCACTTTTTTGCATATCACGATTGGAGACTTTGTATAATTAACTACGTACTATGTCAACTTAATTTTATGTATTAAATGTGAAGCTTTTCTCCCCGGGTCTCCAATGAAAAAGGGCTCTGACCCAGCTGGACCAACCTGATCAACAAGTGTCAAATAAATAAATGAATACATTTTATGTTGTTTTAAGTCATTTAGTCAACTCTGACTCTTCATGATTTGAGGACTTCAGCACACCAGTTCTGTTTGTCAAGAACTGCTTCTTTAAGTTCTTGCAGATTCATATTCACCATTCACATTACCTGTAGGTTAAATAACACCCAAGTCCTGTACCAAGAATTCAATTGTGCCAAAGTACTAGTTTTCATTTTATCTGACAAAATGTTTTGTTTTAATGCTACTCTGTGGAATTTGATCTGTGCACTTTTTAATGTTTTGTGAACATTTTGTCATTCCTTTGATGAGAAATGTTTTACACAAATACAATGATGCTGTAGTAGTTACAATCAAAGTCAGTAAACTTAAATCACGCTCATTGGCCTGCACTTAATCCCATCTCAATTCTTTCAGAAGAGTACAGGATACCTTTTCCTGACTCACAAAAATATAAAATAATACTGTGCAATAGCAATATCAATATCAACTGGTCTTCAGCCAAAGATACCTTCAATCAGACCCATCAGTCATCAGTTATTTCAGCTTGCTGCTGTCAGAACGACGACTGCAACCCATTGCAACTGCCTACTGTTGATAGAGATGTCCTTGTCCAGATTATCATAAACACTGAGAGATCCAATAAATGCACTGACATAAACATGACTAGAGCAGTGGCAGCAAACAAGGGGCACTGTAAGAAGCAACTTAATGGATGGGGTTAACTGGAATGGAGTGAGACTGTATTATGGAAGGTCAATGCCCATTTACCTGTGATCACACAGCAGATGGGGTCAGTCACTTTTATACACAGATTGCCTTAGTGGTCCCTCATTCTAGCTGCTTTATTAACAACATACACCTCAGATGTCTGGCTGTAATCAACAGGGCCACCCTTACATGAAATGGAGTGCTAAACAAAGGATAACACGGCACACACATATACCCTGTTTACTGGTATCCTTGCCCAACACTGTCTGGAAAGTTTATTCTGTCATGTTTTTCTTATACTTAGTCTCATTTCCTAGCTTTTTCCTTCATCCTTTCAATATATTCTAATTGTAATAAGTGTGGAAGAAGTAAATAAATTAAGTCAGGGGTCTAGGGCCCCCAAGAAGTCATTTTCAACCATTTGACCCAATCATGTCCTGAGCAAAAATCATGCATAAAGAAGAAATTCAGTTTTATTTTTATTTTTCAAGAAAAATAAGTTCTATCCAAAGCTTAATGCTCAAAGCTAGCAAAATAGTAGTTTCCAGTAAACTGAGATGACAAAGGCTTTGAAGAACATATAAATATTCTCTGAGACTAATGTCTTCCTCTCTTCCCCCACACAAAAAGGTACCTTCAGTGTGCTCTTCTGGACTTTTGAAAGGAAAAGCACAAATGGCAACAGACATACATTATATAGCTGAGGATCAGGGACAGGAAAGCAGAGCAACTGGATCAAACCCACATAGAGACAGGGAGTATATGCAGATGCCACAGAAGAAATCACAGCCAAAAAAATTCAGTCAGACAACCAAAATTTGTGAGATGACAAACCTGTTCACTGCCCCAGTTGTCCAGTGATATCAGATGCTATCTCACACATCCTGCCCAGACAGACACAGCATATATCTATTGAGTACAGTGCCACTTCTCTGACATTGTAAATTTCAGCTCAAATGAATGAATAAATGTAAGTAACAGATCAGGAATGTATTTCAGTTGGCTCAGTTTTTTAGATCTGTTCAAAGGATTTGATATGGTGTCACCTCTCAGACTGATATCTCAATTAGCTACTGGACCTTGACCTCAATGCACTAAACTATTTGCATAGATGTCTTGCAAAATGTACAAGATCTATGCTGAAAGATACCCTGTTTCACGCAAGGCCTACATGCATCAGAGTTGCCTGTGACCCCCCCCCCCCAGTTTTTCAGTACAGTTACTAATAACATATCCTATTCTCTCTTTGCTCTCCTTATACACTAAGCAGACAACTTGATCCTTCTTTGTAGTTACCACAATCCCTGACACCATCCTTCAGGGTATTTTCACTAAACTTCAACAGTTGCTATTTCACTTAGATCATTTATTTAACTTACAAAAGCTAAACTTTTGTCTTTCAACTTGTTTAGCATAACCCCATCCAGTAACCTCACTATGCAATTATATGCTAGCACCTTAACAAAGATAAATTACATCATCTGGCTTGTGATGACCCACTCTGGGTCAGTAATGAAGGAGCCTGAATCCTCACTACTGACACTGGAGAGGGACATTCACTTGGAATACAAATGGATACACTCTGTATATCCAGATGCAGACCTCTCTGCAAAAAAGTATAGTTCCCCTTAAAAGCACACAGAGAATGCACTCAGGCCAGGGTGTGGGTTTCTCTCTCTGTGTCTCCCAATGTCCCTACTAAGGCTCCCCACTGGCACAACTTCAGAGATAAATCCTCAGCCAAGTGCCTAAGCCAAGTCCTCCACCACTCTCTCTGTGAAAACAGTGCTTCGTGTCCCTGCCCAAATAGTTTACACACACACACTCTTTCAGATTTAACTTTTACACACACACACACACACACACACACACACACACACACACACACGCACACACGCACACACACACACACGCACACACACACACACACACACACACACACACACACACACACACACACACACACACACACCTGGGAAAGGCTGGCACAGATTACCTGCTCTACCAACTTTGCCCAGACTATAAGATAGATTCCCTGCCAGCAGTCACTTACTATAAGGCTCTTAAAAGGGTATCTAATTATACTGAATTAAATTAATATTAACACAAATGTCATTGTTGACGAAACAGCCAAGCTTTCAGGAGTGGCCAGAGTTATTATAAGTATGTGCAAATACTCTCAAAACTTAAATATTTTCTAAAAAAGGACTAGCCACAATGAAAAATTTTAATATATTTAATAATAAATAGTGAAAGAACTTGTAAATACTAAATATCTATTTACAGTAAACACCAGAGTTTCCATCACAGGAAGTTTTGAAAAATAACACATCTGGAAAAAGTCACAAAGTTACAGAAAAAAACAATGATTAACTATACTCACTATATTTTCATGACTAATCTAAAGAATTGCTGTGGGTGAGTGGTCCTTGTTATCAGATCCAAGAAAGAATGCAGAATGCTCCTGAGTCTTCATTCTCCTCTAATATTAAAACATTATTTATGTACAGAATGACATTGCATACATCTGGTCATCTGACTTCTGGTTTCCCACATTATTACCAACACAAGAAGCTGCTAAGGTTTAGCACCTTACATATGGTGCTACCTTACATATCTGAAGCTTTTCTAAGATCTGTTGCAGCATCTGGAAACCATAAAACAATAAAACCATTCCACTCTTCCTACAGGAGCTACAAACTATTCTCTAGTACAGACAATGCATCTCTGGCTCTCTTCAAAACTGTGGGAAAACATCTTTATGGTTTAACACATAAATTAATTTAATTTCAAGAATATTTTTTCAAAGTCAGGTGAATTGACCTCTTCTCTTCTCTTCCAGTATATGCTGTTACAGTGTATACATTTAAACAGTTACAATAAGCAATGTACATTTTTTTCTGTCCAGCAGGAAACATTGTTGATACATTTTTAACCCAAGCAGCTTTATAAATACATTTTTCAACACAAGCATCTGTACAAATCACTTTGATTCACAAATGACATATAATTCTTTCTTAAATTCCAGCTAGCTGTGCTGGTTTATGCAGTTACAATGATGCATATACCAGCATAGCTAGCTGGAATTTAGTAATGTATATATATATATATATATATATATATATATGTATATATATATATATATATATATATATATATATATATATATGTACAATAATGCCCAGGGATATAATTGGAGTTAGTGTTAGCCATTGCTTGCATGCATTCCTTGATTTAGGTCTGATTACACTGTATTATTCGGCCATCCCCTCCTCGCCTGACTGTGGTACTGACCCTCTCCCTCTAGCCTGTAAGAGATTTTTTAAACACTAGGAGCCATCTTTAAATTTCTCTAAGCAGCTGCAGTTCCTGGTGATGTGAGCTCCCATGTAAGCACTAGAATTTTTGATTACTCTTAATTGTTTTTTTTTTATTTTGAAAATGTAAACCTTTATTTTAGCCTTTTTTACTGCTATATTTGACAGTGTAAACATTTACCAAACTGATCATCTTATGTTATAGCAATAGTGGCTGGAACTACGTTTGTGTTTCTGTGCACTGCATGCTATTGTTTCACATACTACTACTGCTTTACTTAAGTGCATGTTATCCTTGTCATAAATATTGTTAATTTTCTCCTTGCATTTTGTGGCTGGAACTGTTTGTTTATTGAGTGCTGCATGCTATTGTTTCACCTACTACTGCTTTACTTAAGTGCATATTGCACATGTTTCTAATGCAAGCATAGCAAGGGCTATTTGTTAAGAATTACGTTGTGGTAGTGAGAACAAATAACAGAACTGCACACTATATGTCCGCTTTTAGTCTGATTAGCTGCTTGTTTTAAAACTATACTAAGACTCCTAAACTTGGAATAGTAACTCATTACTTGTTGTGATAAAATCTGTCAACAGAGCTGCTTACCATATGGCTGCTCTTAGTTTGTTTAGCTACCCATTCTCCTAAGGACTGCTTTTACAAGGAAAACGTACTTGATAGCTGTTGTCCGGCATCTAGATTAAATGTTTAACATCAAACAAGGACACAGCATTGTAGAAAACCTTAACAATTATTACCTGCATCATAGTCTGATTGCAAGAGTAGTCTGCAAAGTGAGTGATACATTTTAACTGTTTGTTGACCATTTATGAAACTAAAAAGCATATACTTTGCTTTATAGCTGTATGGAACTCCTGTATTGCCATATATTACATAGTTTGAGTGACAGTGTTATGCCTGCTTGACTGTTGGCTAGTTATTAGTGCTGATAAGGTCTTTCACATAATAAATGTTTTCTTTCTAGGTAGTCCCCCTCAAACTACCCCAGTATAAGACACTCCTGACTGAAAGGACCTTACCCTGAAAAACTTTACCTGCAACAAGTCTTTGAAGTCCAACCTGCAATTTGAATAAGGTTAATACCATAACATGTACTAATACCTTAACACTCTACCTATGTACTGTTTCATGCTTCCCTGGGTCTAAAGACACCTCTAGGCTCCCTCCATATTGTGTAACCTAGCTAGATTTTCCCCAAGGATCTTACCCCTTTAACTTACAAATCTATCCTGCACACAGTAATTTCATCTGGCTCCCCTGCACATAGCCCATAAAATATACCATGCAGTTCTTAATTAATCTCTGCAAGGGGATAATCTATAGCTTAAAAATAGCCATAAATTTGGTGTAAAAATAAACCAGTAAAATACAACCAAAAAGATACATTTGGAGTGAAATTATAGTACAATACAGCCAGAAAGATACATTTGATGTAAACAGAAACAAGTGAAAAGATACATTTGGTGTACAAAGAACAGAAACAAGTAAGCCCAGAGATATAATTGGAGTTAGTATTAGCCCCGCTGCACTCGCCCTTGCTGCATTCAGGCTCACTCCGCTCCCCTCCCTGCCCCCTATTTCCACCCGCCCCCACTAGTGCTGCATTTCAACTAAGCTTAGCCACTCCCCTCATGCTAACCACCAGTCACTGAATCTGCCCCACCCCTGTACCCAGTTCCTTCTCTTCCACTATTCCACATCCTGTAAAGCAGAGTCTTCCATCTAACTACCTTACAATCAAACACAACACGTATCCTCATCCACCACACCCACCCCATCCCAAGCAGATCTCTCACTCATGACCAAACCCAACCAAACCATGCCCAAACTACCCAAACCCACATACATAGACTTCTTACTATTGCTCCTAGGTGTATCCACCCTCCCACTGCTAACTTCTATCACCAACCACAAAAAGCAACTTAATTTTATCCACATACCAAGAAAAACTACTTCCACTAACATTATTACAACACACCCTTTTAATCAACTAGTCCCATATCACTACCAAACCTTCTTTATTCACCACTATGCACACAGATTACAGCCATCACACTACCAGTCCCAAACAACTATAAAGAACTTTAAGACTCTAAACAAACTACTCAAACTCTATTTTTACCCCAGAACCCATCTCATTAGCTGTGGTGATATACACCCAAACCCAGGTCCACAAAATCTAGGAGCCCCAACCCTCAACCTGAATGATACCCTACTCCAGTGAGACAAATCCACGCTCCTCATTTTAAATTTAAATGTCAGACGTATACTAAATAAAGTCCACAAACTTCATGCACTACTCTTCTTTTATCAACCTGAGATAGTCATACTAACAGAGACTTGGCTTAAACCAGGCAACCACAACATTGAAATTACTCTACCAGGTTACAATATAATTCATAGTGATAGAATAGGTAAAAAAAGGGGGGGGTTGCTATAATGTATAAATCTCACCTCATCCTTGAGAAAGTAGACATAACAACCCGAGACCTCGATAAAGTTGAACTCACTCTAACAAAACTAAATCTTAATGATAGTAAACACATCAACATCATAGGATGCTACATCCCTCCAGGCAACAACATCCCCATTACAGAAAAAACTCCTAGAATGGATATCTAACTCCCTCCCCCAGGAAAGCATTGTATTAAGAGACCTTAATACTGACTGGCAAAACTGTTCCAGTCATAACCCACTCTCCCATATTAACCTGCATGGCCTAACCCAACTCATCACTTCCCCCACAAGAACAGACAAGAGAACCAAACACCAATCCACTCTAGATTGGATACTCATATCCCACCCATCACTGATATCCCTAGCAGGGTGTCTACCAGACACCCTCAGTGACCACCAAGCCACATTCTTACTCAGATCAAAATCACCACAACTGACCCTAATATCTACATGCCTAATTAGAAACAAAAATCACTTTAACGGCTCCAACTTTATAAATGACCTAAAAATGTGCAACTGGACTCCCCCCAAAAAAAATACCTCTTGATGACGCTGTACTATATTTCAATACTACCTTCTTAAACACCCTTAACCATCATGCCCCCTCCAGAACAACAATAATTAAAGCTAAATATGCCCCCTGGTTAACATCAGACACAAAATCTCTCCTCAAAAAAAGAAACAAGGCCTTGCCCAACTACCTCAACAGTAAATCCTAGTTGAACAAACAAATATACGTTGAACTACATAACAAAGCCAAAAAACTCACCAAAACAGACAAAACATTTTACTACCAAAATTTATAGGAAAAGCGCAGGAACAACCCACAAAAATTTTGGGCAGCAATTAACTCTATTCTACAACCAGGTAAAACAACTACCCCAACCCCAAAAATAGATAACAGCCAAGAAGACATCCCCACTCAAGTTAATAAATACTTTACAGAAACTATCCAGACCCTTGCAAACAACCAACCCTATGACAACATCCTCACCCCTGCAAATCCACCCCCACCCCAACTAACAATTGCCCCAAGTTCAGCTTCCACCCAGAACCAACCAAATCCATTGCAAAACTACTCTGCAAGCTCAACAAAATATCTCTAGCTGCAGATAAATTACCCACTAAATACCTCCATCTGGCTGCAGAAGCCATATCATATCCTGTCTCCAGCCTAATTAACAGATCCATCTCTGAGTGTATAGTACCCAAGCTATGGAAAATATCACATATCATCCCTCTACAAAAAGGGGGAACCTCCCTGAAACTCAACAACTACTGCCTTATAGCCATACTACCCCCTTTATCTAAAATTTTATAGAGGGTAATACACAAGCAACTAATGAAATATCTCCTAGAAAATAATCTAATAGCAACACAACAACATGGCTTTAGACCATTCCATAGCACCACCACTGCACAGAATTCACCAACATTGTCAATACTCACAGAAACAATGGACTCCTTGTATCTGCCACCTTCCTTGACTTGTCCAAAGCACTCAAAAAAATGGGGAAACCTCCCTGAAACTCAACAACTACTGCCTTATAGCCATACTACCCCCTTTATCTAAAATTTTATAGAGGGTAATACACAAGCAACTAATGAAATATCTCCTAGAAAATAATCTAATAGCAACACAACAACATGGCTTTAGACCATTCCATAGCACCACCACTGCACAGAATTCACCAACATTGTCAATACTCACAGAAACAATGGACTCCTTGTATCTGCCACCTTCCTTGACTTGTCCAAAGCACTCAATATGGTTAACTACAATAAACTCCCTCTTTCACTAGCAACTCTAAACCTTACCACCCCTGTCATCTCCTGGTTCAAAAACTACCTAGAGGGAAGGAAACAAACCGTTATGTGGCAAAACCAACTCTCCCCCTCCCTACCAGTCTCTCTAGGAGTACCCCAAGGCTCCATCCTGGGGCCACTTCTTTTTACTCTTTTCACCAATCAGCTCCCAAACAGTATTCCTAAAGCCTCAATAGTGCAGTATGCAGATGATACCACCATAATATGCGCAGCCAAATCAATTGACATCCTTCATTCCCTAACACAAGAATGCGTTTCCTTAGCAGAAAGTTGGATTACAAACCAAAGGCTCATTCTGAACCCAAGTAAAACAAAACTAGTACTCTTTAACTCCCACAGAGCCACACCTCCCACTGATTCTTTCTTCATCTCCTCCTTTAACAAGACCAAAATCACGTCCACAAATCATATCAAACTCTTAGGGATTTGACCTACATATTTCTATAACCATAAAAAAGTGCATAAAAAACTTGGCCTATTATATCGCAATAAAAAATTCCTTACTGACCACTCCAAAACTACAATAGCGAGGACTCACCAACTATCCACCCTTCTTTATGCCTCCCCGTGCCTACAAATCTCCACAAATTCGACCTAAATAAACTTGATAGTTGTTATAATAAGATAGCCAAATTCGATACAACCTCTCCTATCAGAACACATCACTGTGAATGCCAAAAAAAACTCAATTAGCTAGAACTATCACTACTACTTCAACTCAATCATCTATCACTAGTCCACAAAATAATACATAACTCTGAAAACACCCCAGCTCTACAAAAATCTTTTGCAACACTATACTACCACCAGGCCCTTGAGGTCTATCACGCAAAACCTCCTCAAAGTAACCAAATATAACAATGAAGCTGGTAAGTGTGTCTACAGCCACTGTATAGCAAAAACCTGGAACTCCCTTCCTGCCCACATAACTGACAACAAATCCCCATCACAGTTCAAGAAACTTGTTAAAACTCACTTTTTGAATAATCAGCTGTGCTCCTGTATCCCCCCTGGCTAATGTCTCATTAGAGCACTTCACCTTACTTAAGTAACTCTGCTAAGCCAACCAATAATAGTACTGTACCCACTTAGGACTGTTAATCTACTGCTCATCCCATCTCTCCAGGAGTTAGGGAAAACTACCCCACCAATGCTGTGCTTTTCATAAGCAACTAAAACCAGGATAAGACATATTGTAAATCAATTTGTTATCCTTCTCAACAATAGCGAGCATCATCTGCTCTCTTGGAACCTTATTCTACATCTCTCTGCTTTTACTCTGATAATAAATCTATCACAGGAATCCTAAACTTAGGAATATCTTCTAAAATGTAATATTATATTGTAGAGAACAAATGTATCCTATGTCAAAGTCTCTTCTATGGAAATCGTATGTCAAAAGTCTGTCCTTAAAACTATGTTTTGTAAAAAAAATGTTCTCTTGGAGCTTTTCTCCCCGGGCCTCCACTGAAAATGAACTTGTCGACTCTCCTGGTCAACAAATGTAAAATAAAATAAATAAATAAATAAATGTACATTTTTTTCTGTCCAGCAAGAAACACTGTTGATACATTTTAACACAAGCAGCTTTACAAATACATTTTTCAACACATGCATCTGTACAAATCACTTTGATTCACAAATGACATGTAATTCTTTACAAACTTCCAGCTAGCTGTGCTGGTGTGTGTTACACATCCACTAGCCTACTTCTCCTGGCATGGCTGGCAGTACCTCTTATCATCATGGCTCATCAGACTTTATATAGCACAGAAGGTGAAGTGCAGTACATGCAATAAAATGCATAAATAAAGTTATTGAAAAACAAACCTCAGAAGCATTGCATACTATATAGAGCTATATCATAGTTTAGTGACCACTCCCACACTACTACAGCCCAGTCTGATCCTCAATAGCCTATACTTTTATCAGTATAAGCCATCTTAATGGTCCAAGACAGGTAAACATATGAGGAAATCACAATGTTTGTTGTCAGCTTTCAAATCGGGACTCATCACTGCATAGCCCTGACCAAAATTCCTTGGCTAGAAAATTAAAATTGCCATAGTCACTCACCAGCTAAAATTTACACACCCAACAGTATACCTGCCAAACCACTGTCTCACCTTATTCACCCTGTTGCATTGGCACACTGTGGCATGTAATCTTAGTTCTAGGGCACAGTATCTGGCCAGGGTCTCTGTATACAAGACCCAACATAGTGACTAACTTCCACAGTGGCCAGGCTCTGCTGCAATATTTATCAAAAATGTCACAACAACTCAAAATTTGAATTCTTTCAAAAATGACACAAACAATTATTTGTGCAAACCATAGGGCAACTCAAATGCTGAATTCTTTCAAAATAGACATAAACTTATATATACAAAATGTAAATGTACCTGCAAGAAATAATACAACTCTTATCTCTAGTGGCGGCTGGTGACTTCAAATCAAATGAGGGCTGCAGTAAACAGCTGAATGGGTGGGGCCAACAGGAAGGGTTGTGGCCAACCAGAAAGGTGTGGGGCTATGCTCAAAACCACAAAAACTGGAACTTTAATTAAATATGCTGCCCTAGGTACCAAACCATCATTATGAGAGTCCACTCAAGACAAAATGAAGTGTAGAAGAAAAAATATTTCAATGCACTGGCTACATGACAGCTTACTTAATGTTTAGATGGAAATAAAAAGGTTGTGAGACATGAAAAATAAATTACTTTTCAAATACATTACTGGAATGCCAGTCGAAATCAAGTATCAAAAAACAAGCAGCACTCAACTCAAACCAGTTCTCATTGCACTGCAGTTTTAATTATAATTTATATTCAGCTTTATAAAATTACCAAGTAACATGCTGAAAATAGCAATCTCTGTGATACCCCCACTTGTAAAAATGTTTCTTTTCCCAAAAAGACCTGCTGCCTGACAACAACTATCTACTTGTTTCATGGGGAAAACATGATCAAAGTAAAAAATGAACAGCAAACAATAAACAAGCTCAAGATAAATTGATTAAAGGATTACTGCACAGGTTATGGACTACACATGATAGATTGCATTCTGTTTAGTTTACAGGTAAAGCCTGCAAAGATGGCTGCAAGTCTTCAACAAATGTAATGAGCTTCTGAAAACTACTGCAATCCTGTCCTTTATTACAAATCTGTCATATGCATTTCAATACCTAAGGCCTATAAGTTATCTGGTTATGTAAATATTCTCTGCATGGCAACAACAAAAAGGCTTTCAATGTTGGTAATTCTTTAACAGTATGCTTATTAAAGCTTACTTGCATCTTACAATCTCAGACACGCTTACCTGATGGTCATTAAAGCATTGCTACTTAAACACAGAACAACAGGCACTGCAACAGCATGTGTTTTTTGAATAAGAAGCATAAATCAGCAGTATAAAAATATGGCAGAAAACCAGAACATTCTGCAAAATCAAGGATGGATGAAAAGCCACTGTAGTACTTGTGTCTACCTTGGATGGGGGGATACTCTGCACACTTACACTGCATAACTGCTCCTTTCCTTGCTTGGACACATCCAAAGTCACTACATGGGGGAGTGGGGTGTAACAAGTATGTCACAATTTGAAATGTCTCTGGCTGATGTTGATGGCCCTGACACATCTGTCATACCTCTCAACCTCAGAGCAGGAAATCTGGACAAAGCCTTACATAGAAATGGGGCAAAGGCCCAAAAATAAGGACAATTTTTAAATATTGCTCTTAAAACTTAGAAAGATAATAGAATAGTAGGTTGTGCATTAGTATGAATTTTCTTTTTTCAAAACAGGTTTATTGTTTTAACATATAAGAGAAATATCATAACAATTTTATACAAGTAATTAAAAATAGGTATTATAATATTCAACAAAACAATTAAAGTATTTACAAAGACATCCACTACAATCAGATCAATTAATTAAACTAAAATACCATGCTATTGAAATTAAAATTTTTTTAACAAATTTTGTAAATTATCCCATACAATATAATAAGATGTTTTTCTATTTGTTCTTGTCCTAATTGTGTTTATTTCCATATGGCACACTATATTCATAACATTTTTAAATTCATTGAACGAAGGAGGTGTATCTGAAATCCAATTTCTAGTTATTATTTTCCTAGCCACTGCTAGAATAGACCATAACAAGGGAAGCTTAACATTTTTAACACTTTGAGGTACAGGTGTGTTGAATAATATAAGAGATTTAGAAATAATGAAATTATCTGTAAAAGAGCCTGCAAAAATTCATTAATTGACTTCCAGTATTCTTTCAATTTTATACAGTCATAAAACATATGAGCCCAGTCAGCATTAATTTCTACATTACATCTCTTACATAAATTATCTTTATTATTTATTTTATTCATCATCAAAGGTGTATAAAAGATCTATGTAAAAATGTCCATGTATAAAGTCTCCAGACAATGGAAGACGTAGTTCTATAAGCAGATTCCAATATATATTGTTTATCTTGTTGATTTGGTGGGTCCCCATTAATAGAAGTGAAATAATTCCAGTATGAATCTACACTGTAAAAGTTTCTTGTCTGATAATTTTATGTATGTATGAAAGTTTACCTTTATCAGAAACTTTATGTTGTAAATTTAATATCAAGTAATCAATCAGTGTTGGAATAGATTCTTTAACTGTTATAGACATTAGATCTATTTTATTAATGAGATGTTGTCTAAAGGTCTGAACCTCTAACCAGCAAGTTTCTCTTAGATCAAATTCTTGTTTTAAGAAATCTAGATTTTTAACTTTATTATCAGATATCAACTGATACCAGTACTTTAGATCATTATCTATAGCTAAATGAGTTCCTTCAGAAGTAGATGACAAAAGCATACCCTGAGCATACATTATAGGGAATACAATAAAATTCCATTCCCTATACTTAGGGTGCATGAATATAAAGTTACGATAACTAATAATAATATTTAATGGGTAACAAACCATATGTTTAGGTGTAATAGGTGAAGTACAAAATTCCTTTAGTAACCATAACATGGAGTTATTTACAATCATATTTTTATGTGTTAAGGAGATTTTCATGAAGTGCATACTAATTAGCTCCCAATAATCTTTCCATTTTGTGACATATGACTGATCTATTAATAAAGTAATAACTTTTACAATAGAAGAGATAGTATATAAATTAAAGTCTGGAAAAGAAATACCCCCTTGAGACCAGCTATTAGTATGTTTCTTTAATGCAATCCTAGGTCTATTAGGTGTCCATAGGAAATTTAACATTAGTGTATTCAGTTTCTTGATAATTATTTTTGCAGGTGGAAGTATTATTGATTGTATTAAGTATAAAATCTTGGAGAATATTATCATTTTAATAATTGTAAGTCTCTTCTCCATAGTAAAAAACATATTATTCCAGGTATTAAAAAGATTTTGTATATTAAGAAAACAGGTATTATAATTATTATATATAATAGATTTAATATCTTTAGATAGTATTATACCTAAATAAGTTATCTGACCTGAATTGGGTACATATTTAGTAAAATCACTAATGAGAATATTTTTTCGTGTATATATAGGTAGTATTTTAGTTTTTTCTTCATTGAATATTAAACCAAAAATACTTTTAAAATTCATCATGTTATCAAATAGAGACTGCATAGAAGAATTAGATCCTGCTGATGTAATTAGAACATCATCTGCAAAAAGATGAATTTTGGATGTTGTATATTCATCTATTTCAAAACCCTCTATGTCAGTACTGTTTCGGATCAAATTAGCCCAAGGCTCCATTACTAAAGTGAATAATAGTGGAGAAAGTGGACATCCTTGTTTTGTACCTTTAAGAATGGGTATTTTTTGTGAAACATATGTTCCTACCTTAATATAAGCCAACGTTCCTTTGTATAAATGCTCAAT